>NW_026555171.1:0-18537 GCF_021234165.1 Pteronotus mesoamericanus
GTTAAAAAAAGGGGAAAAAATAAAAAGTATGAATAATAAGATGACAATAACTATGTTCCTATTAAAAATCACTTTAAGCCCTGGTCTGGCGGCTTGTTTGTTGGCATGTTGTCTCTGATACCAAAAGGTAATGGGTTCAATTTCTGGTCAGGGCACATACCTAGGTTGAGAGTCAGAGCATACTTAGGTCAGGGCATATATAGGAGGCAACCAACCAATGTTTCTCTTTCACTATGCTCTTTCCCTCTCTCTGTATCTCTCTCTCCCTTCTTCTTTCTCTAAAATCTATAAGCATATCCTTGGGTGAAGATTTAAATAATCACTTTAAATGTAAATAGTTAAATATACCAATCAAAAGACATAGGGTAGCTTAATGGATAAGAAAACAAGACCCATGCATATTGTCTACAAGAGACACTTCAGAAAGAAAGACACATACAGAGTGGAAGTAAATGAATAGAAAAAATATTTCATGCAAATGGAGACAAAAAAGAAGTTTTGGTAGCAATATGTATATCAGACAAAATAGACTTTAAAACAAAGACTATAATATAAGGCAATAAAAAGACAATATCATGATAAAGGAATCTATAAGCCTTATAAACATTTATGCACCCAAAATAGGAGCACCTAAATATATAAAGCAAATATTGATGGACATAAAGAGAGAGGTTGACAGTAATACAGTGATAGCAGGGGACTTTTGCACCCCATGGACATCACTGTATAGATCTTCATGACAGAAAACCAACAAGGAAATAGAGGCTTTAAATGACACATGAGACCAGATGGGTTTAACTGGTATTTTTAGAGGATATCACTACAAAGCAGCAGAATATACATTCTTTTCAAGTGCACATAGGGCATTTTCCAGATACACCACACAAAATAAGTTTCAGTAAATTTAAGAAAATTGAAATCATACCAAGCATCTTTTGTGACTGTGATGGTATAAAACAAAAAATTACAAGAAAGAAAAAAGAAAAACAAATACATGGGAGCTAGATAACATATTACTGAACAATGAATGGGTTAACAAAGTCGAGGAAGAAATCAAAAACACCTTGAAACAAATGAAAATGAAAACACAACAACCCCCAAACCTATGAGACGCAGTGAAACCTGTTCTAAGGGTGAAATTCAGGCAATACAGGCCTATCTCAAAAAATAAGAAAAACCTCAAATAAATGATGTAACATTACACCAAATCAATCAAACAAACAAACAAACAAAACTCTAGAAAAAGAACAACAAATAAAATCTAAAGTGAGTAGAAGGAAATAAATAATAAAGATCAGAGTGGAAATAAACAAAATAGAGTTTAAAAAAATACAAAAGATCAATAAAGCCAAGAGCTGGTTTTTTGAAAAGATGAACAAGATTGATAAATATTTATTAATCACACTCATAAAGAAACAAAGAGAGAGGACCCAAATAAATAAAATCAGAAATGAAAGAGAGGAAGTGAAAACTGATTCCACAGAGCTACAAAAGATTGTAAGAAAATATGAACAACTAAATGCAACAGGCTGGACAATCTGGAAGAAATGGATAAATTCCTAAAAACATGCACTCTTCCAAAGCTGAATCAAGAATAAGGAAACCTGAATAGACCAATTACAACTAATGAAATTGAAGCTGTAATTAAAAAAACTCCCAGGAAACAAAATTCCTGGGACAGATGGCTTCACAGGTGAATTTTACTAAACATTCAAAGAAGAATTAACACCCATCCTCTTAAAACTATTCCAAAAAATTCAAGAGGAAGGAAAACTTCCAAGCTCTTCTAAGAGACCAGCATTATTCTAATTCCAAAACCAGATAAAGACACTACAAGGAAAGAAAATTATAGGTCAATATCCCTGACAAACATATACACTAAAATCCTAAAAAAAAAATTAGCAAAACAGATCCATCAATACATTAAAAAGATCATACACCATGATCAAGTAGGATTTATTCTGGGAACGCATGGTTGGTATACCATTCCTAAATCAATAAATATAATATATCACACAACAAAATGAAGGATAAAAATCACTATAATATAAGTAAATGTAGAAAAAACATTGGATAAAATCCAGCACCCATTTATAATAAAAACTCTCAGTAAGGTGGCAGCAGACAGATCATATATCATCATAACAAAGGCCATATATGACAAACCCACAACTAGCATCATAGTCAATGGCCAAAAACTACAAGTGTTTCTCTTAAGATCAAAAACAAGACATGGATGTCCACTTTCACCACTCTTATTTAACATAGTATTGGAAGTCCTAGCCACAGCAATCAGACAAGAAAAAGAAATGAAAGATGTTCAATATGGAAAGGATGAAATAAAACTGTCATTGTTTGCAGATGACATAATATTGTACATAGAAAAACCTAAGGACTCTACAAAAAACTAGTAGATCTAATAAATTAATTTAGCAAAGTAGCAAAATACAAAATTAATATTCAGATATCGGTGGTATTTTATACACCAATAATGAACTATTGGAAAGAGGAATTAAGAAAATAAATCCCATTTATTATTGAAACAAAAAATAGGTACTCAGGAATAAATTTAACAAAGAATGTAAAAGACCTGTACTTGGGGAATTATAAGATGCTGGAGAAAGAAAGGCACAAATAAGTGGAAGAATATATCATGTAAATAGGTAGAAAAAAGTGACATCACTAAAATGTCTATGCTACCCAAAGCAATCTACAGATTTAATGTAATTCTTATTAAGATACCGATGGCTTTTCCTTTCAGTGTTGCTGGTCTTATTTTCCTTGCATCTTTGTATTGTTGGTTAGGTTCTGCTTATAGGTGAGATCATATGGTATGAGAGGGAAGAAGGGAGGGGGGTGGGCAAAAGGAAGGGAAGGGGAAAGTCAAGGAACATATAGCAAAGACTCATGGACAAAACCAAAGGGGAAGAGCTGAGGGAGGGAAGGAGGGGGCAAGGGAAAGTGGTGGGGGGGAGGCAGAGATAAATGTATTTGAAAAAATAAAATTAAATTAAATTAAAAAAATAAAATAAAATAAAATAAATAAAGTTAAAAAAATACCAATGGCATATCTCCCAGATCTAGAACAAGCATTCCAAAAATTTATATGGAACCACAAAGACCCTGAAAAGCCTCAGCAATCTCAAGAAAGAAAAGCAAAGTTGGAGGTATCACTTGACATTAAACTATACTACAAGACCATAGTAATCAAAACAGCATGGTGCTGGCATAAAGACAGGTATAGAATATTGGAACAGAATAGAGAGCCCAGAAATAAACCTATACCTTTATGTTCAATTAATATTTGATAAAAGAGACTAGAACACACAATGGGGTAAAGTCTTGTCAATAAATGGTGTTGGTAAAATTGGACACATATTTGCAAAAAAAAAAAAAAAAGAGAAGAAAAGAAAAGAAAGTAACTAGACTACCAACTTACACCATACACAAGAATAAACTCAAAATGTATTAAAGACTTCAATATAAGTTGCAGAACCATAAAAATCCTAGAAGAAAACATAGGTAGTAAAATTTCATACATTCTTCATAGCAATTTTTTTCCCAATATTTCTCCTTGGACAAGGGAAACAAAGGAAAAATAAATAAATTGGACTGCATTGAACTACAAAGCTTTTGCACAGCAAAAAATAAAGTAAAGCAAAACAAAGACCATCAACAAAATGAAAAGGGAACCCACTGAATGGAAGAATATATTTGCCAATGATACATCTGTAAAGGGGTCAATTTCCAAAATATATATAAAGAACTTATACAATTCAACACCAAGATGACAAACAACCCATTTAAAAAATGAGCAAAGGACCTAAATAGGCACTTCTCTAAAGAGGATATCAGATGGCCAACAGACATTTAAAAAATGCTCTACGTTGCTAATCATCAGAGAGATGCAAATTAAAACCACAATGAGATATTACCTCACACCTGTGAGAATGGCTATCATCAATAAATCTTCAAACAACAAGTGCTAGTGAGGATGTGGAGGAAGGGCAACCCTTCTGCACTGTAGGTGGGAATGCAGATTGGTGCAGCTACTGTAGAAAACAGTATGGAGTTTCTTCAGAAAATTAAAAATGGATGTACCTTTTGACCCAGTGATCCCATTTCTGGCAATACTTGTATATCCAAAGAAACCTGAAACACTAATTTTAAACAATATATGCACCCCTATGTTCATTGTAGCATTATATACAACAGTCAAAATCTGTAAACAGCCCAATTGCTCATCAGTAAATGAGTGGATCAAAAAGCTGTGGTACATTTACACAATAGAATATTATTTGGCAGTAAAAAACTTTTACCTTTTCAACATGATTGGACTTGGACATTATTATGCTAAATGAAATAAGCCAGTCAGAGAAAGACAACTATCATATGATCTCAATTCTGTGTGGACTCTAATGAACAAAATAAACTGTCAAACAAAACAGAAACAGGCATGGACACATGGAACAGACTGATGGTTGTTAGAGGAGAGGGCGTTTGGGGGACTGGATGAAAGAAGATGTAGGGATTAAGCAAATATATATAAAACACATACACAGACAACAGTGTGGTGATAGGCAGAGGGAAAAGGGGTAAAGGTAGGTGGAGGTGGGTAAAGGGTGAATAATGGGGATGGAAAGAGTTTGCTTTGGGATGATGGCCACACAATGCGGTGTGCAGATGATGTTTTGCTGAGTTGTACAACCTGCATGGTTTTGTGAACCAGTGTCACCTCAATAAATTCAATAATAAAGAAAGAAATAAATAGAAAGAAACTTTCAAATTCCTGTATACATTTCAATATCATTTATACAAACTCAGTCGAATGCTCTTAAACTTTTTAACTACAAGTCTAAAATTAATTACATATTTTACATAAAATTAGAAACCTAGTTTGCCAGATGTTCTAATGTGCCAGATTCTCTTTATGATGAGATACACCTTCCCTGCTCAATATCTCAAGAGGTGGCACTGACAGAAGGCAGGTCAGGGATTGCCTCGTGTCAGGTTAGGGAAATATTGTCAGTAAAAGAGATAAGGAAACTGTCTGGGTAGCTACACAAGTATAGACATTTTTCAAAATTCAATAATCTGCCTCTTAAAATAATTTTTCTTAAGATTTTATTTATTTATTTAAATTTATAAATCATGTTTATTCTATTACAGTTGTCTCAATTTTTACCCCTATACCACCCTCCACCCATCCGACCCCCACCCCCCACTCCCACAGTCAATTCCCTCTCTGTTGTCCATGTCCATGGGTCATTCATACATGTTCTTTGTCTAGTCCCTCCCCCTTCTTTCCACCATTGTCCTCTTTCCCCATCCCCTCTGGTCACTTTCAGTCTGCTCCATGTTTCTGTGCCATGTTTCTGTGGTTTATTTTGTTCATTAGTTTATTTTGTTGAATAGAGTCCACTTATAGGTGAAATCGTGCGGTATTTGTATTTCATCAACTGGCTTATTTCACTTATCTTAATATTCTCCAGTTCTATCCATGTTGTCCCAAAAGGTAGGAGTTCCATTTCTCTCTCTTTCTTTCTTAAATGCAGATTGATTTATTATTTTTAAATGTCAAAGGTAATTATAAAACATTAAAAAATTTAAACCATTATAATTCTCAGCAATTAAACCAACATGACACCAGCAGAGAAATAATCAAGTAGAGCAATGAAATATAATGAGCATTCTCGAAATAAATGTATATATCTGTCTAACAATGGAGTATATGATTAAAGTGATATTTCAAATCAATGGATAAAATAAGGCTTATTAAACAAATAAGGTGCATGGACCACTATTACTTGAAATAAAACAAATATAGAGCCCTATTTCACACATTATACAAGAAATATTCAGGTGAGATAAAAATCAATATGCAGAATTTAAGGAGTTTTAGAAGAAAATAGGACTAATATTTTTCATGACCTGAAGTAAAATATTCAACTCCAGAAGCTATAAAGTAAATATTGACAATATGACTATATTAAACATTTAACTACATAGTAATATACATATAAAAATAGTTAAAGGATGAGGAATAGAATAGAAGAGTATTTGCAACACATCTAAAACATGGGTAATAGGTTTTGTTTCTTTTTTTGGTGAAAATAGTTCTACAAACCTTTAATCAATAAATGGATAAAGAATACCAAAAAGTCACTTAAAGCTTTCTTAAAAAAGTAATAGAAATAGGTAAGAAATATACTAAAATAGGTTTAGTTTCGACAAATAGTAAAGGAACAATTAAAAAAAAATCATTGTCGCAATCAGATTAATGAGTATTAAAACTATTGATAATATCAAGTATTGGCAACTCTGAGCGGAACTAGGTAGTCATAGAAAGTTTTTCTTCATCTTAAAGCAGTCCCTTAAGCATATTTTGCAGTGCTGGTTTGGTGGAGGTGTATTCTTTTAGCCTTCTTTTGTCTGGGAAACTCCTATTTCACTTATCATTTGAATTGAGAGCGTTGCTGGGTAAGCAGTCTCAGTTGCAGGCCTTTGTTTTTAATGACTTGGAATATTTCTTGCCATTCCCTTCTGGCTTGTAGTGTTTCTGTTGAGAAGTCAGCTGCTAGCTGTATTGGGGCTCCCTTATATGTTACTACCTGTTTCTCCCTTGCTGCCTTTAGGATTCTCTGTTTGTCTTTGATATTTGCTATTTTAAAGATGATGAGACTTGGAGCGGGCCTCATTGGGTTCCTTTTGAATGGGACCCTCTGAGCTTCCTGGGCTTGTGTGAATTTTTCTGTCTTCCAAGTAATGATGTTTTCCATCATTACTTTTCCAAACAGGTTCTCTATCCCTTCCTCATGCTTTTCTCCTCTGGTATCCCTATTATATGGATATTATTACGTTTCAGGTTGTCCTGTATTTCCCTAAGTGCCTCTTCATTCTTTTTGAGTCTTTTTTCATTTTCTTGCTCTTTATGGGAGCTTTTTTTCTACCTTGTCCTCCAGCTCACTGATTTGATCCTCTGCTTCATCTAGCCTGTTTTTCATTCCTTCTACTGTGTTCTTCAATTCAGAAATTGTATTCTTCATTTCCTCTTGTCTCTTATTGATAGTTTCTATATCATTTTTCATCCTGATATAGTTTGCAGTAAGTTCCTCATAGTTTCCCTGTAGTTTTTTGTAATTTTCTCTGAGCTCACTGAGCCCGTTGAGCTGCCTTAGAACTGTTGTTTGGAACTCAATATCTGATAATTTACTTGCCTCTCTTTCATTTAGTTCTCTTTCTGTGGATTCCTCCTTTCCCTTCGAGTGGGGCATATTTCTTTGTTTTCCTATTTTTTGTGAGACTCTTCTCTTTTACTTCTGCTTCTTAAGTTGATCTGTCTTGATTTCTTGACTTTTTTGTATGAACTTCTATGGTTGGAGACTGCTGTTTTTACTTTCTGGATCTGCTTCTGATGGTGTCAGATGTTGACCTGTCTGACCTTAGGCAGTCTGTTCGAGACTTCCAGGAATCCACTGTTTGTGGCTGTCTCCTTCAGCTGTTAATCTATTCACTCTGCACTCAGCAGGGCGCCTTAGACAGCTCAGGGTGGGGCGGAGTCCCTTCTGTGGGTGGGGTTATTGGGTCCTCTCAGGCCACTGCCATATGGGGGAGGAGTCAGCACTGGGATCCCCCCAGCTACTCCTTACGTTCTCTACCCAAAGCCTCCTTCCCCAGTCTCTCCTCAAGTGTTGCCAGACCTCTCTGTGCCCCCGTTAGTGAGGAATCTACTGTCTGTGACTGCCACTGTGCACTCAGCAGGCAGCTTAGACAGCACAGGGTGCGGTGGAATTACACCTGGAGGTGGGGCTATTGGGACCTTTGATGCTGGTGCCACTCAGGGGGAGTGGTCTCTGCCTGAGCAAGATGGCTGCTGCCGCACGGGGGATGAGTCAGCACCGAGATCCCACCAGCTCATCTCTCAGTTCTCTCCCCAAAGCCTCCTTCCCCAGTCTCTTCTCAGGTGTATCTAGTCCCCTCTGCCACCGCCTTTGTCAGAGACCAGGATAAGTGGCTGTAAATAAAAATTTTGCGTTGGCCCTTTAGAAGGCTCTTTGCATCTCCAGCCACCTGTCTCTGGCAGAGAGCCACCCTGCCCCTTTTTGCAGTTGGCGGTTTTCTGTGTACTTTTTGGCCTCTGGTGCTGTGGGCTAGAGATCCCCAGTTTTGGTTTAGATCCCGCTCTTCTCAGGGGGATCCAACTGGCCATTTTAATATCCTTCTGGTGCTGCCGCCCGTGGGTGCCCTGCCTGCCTTCTAAGGTCTGTATCGCACTCCTTATCAGTTAGGTTGCACTAAAACCTGGATTCTTCTATCTCCGAGGTTAGAAGGCTCCTCTCTCACTAATATTCAGTTGTTTGTTCCAGGTGATTTCTCCCCAATTTAGTTTTATTTCCAGGTTGGTCCTGGGAGGCAGTCAGTGTGATTTCCACTCATTCCTCTGCCATCGTGATTCATCTGCACCTTAAAATAATTTTATCACATGTTACTTATAGGCCCACAATGTCGATTTAAGGAGAAATATGTATATGTGTGTGTGTGTATGTGTACATAGCCATACACATAAGGTTCTCAGTGAAATCAAAGCCTAAACTTAACACAAAAGGACTAAATCTTCACTCTCATTGATTTTACTATCTCTATATTTAATTATAAATAGTTTCTCTATAGTTGAGATGAAATTTGAGAGATGAAGTGTGGACACCAAGTGAGGGGACACCAAGCTGAGGGGACTCCAAGCTGAGGAGCAGGAGGGGGCAGCTGAGGTTCTCCATTAAGGGATGTAAAATGTAGAAGTGAGCAGTCAGTTGGCACTTGAATTTCTGCCCATCTTGGATGAATTGTCAAAAGATCTGCTGGTGGGCTAGGTGGAAATCAGGACTCCACTACACCTACATGCCTGGGGGACCATAACTGAGTAAGGGATGCTGGCCAGAAGGAGTGTGTTAGTTTCCTGGGGCTGCTGTGCAAATCACCACAAGCTACTGTTTAAAATAACACAGATTTATCTTCAGACAGTTTTGTGGGCAGGTGTCTGAGATTAATGTCATTGGGCTGAAGCCTAGGCACTGGCTAAGCTAGTTCCTTCCAAAGGACCCAGGGAAAGACCCACTCCTCTTCCATTTCTGGAGACTGTGGCATTCCCTGGCTCCTGCTGCAGCACTCCAGTCAGCACCCACTTATGTTGTCACATCTTCTCACCTCCACCACTGTAAAATGTCCCTCTGTCCCCTCTTATAAGGGATTTGGTGGTTGCATTTAGGGCACACCCAGATCATCCAGAACCCTTGGACTATCCATCCCAAGATCCATACCTACTCAATTCTGCAAAATCCCTTTTGCCATAAAAGGTCACTTTATCAAATTCTAGGGACTAGGCCACAACATCATGAGGGTAATCAGTGAGCTGAGCAATGAGGAGTAGATATTTTCTCCTGGAGAAGCATTTTTCATGATCCACCTTAACAGCAGCCTGTTTGACCCTGGTTTTCTTCTACTTTGTATCCATGATGAGATGCAGATACAGAAAGTGTGTCTGTTAGGTGACAAGATGGAAGGGACTGAACCAGCTGGCCCATATACAATCCACAAAAGCCTTCACATAAATGAAATATTACTTGGAAGCATCATTTTTAAAGGGGAGGATAGGGGTATCGCCAGGCTCGTTCCACTACAAGTCCACAGAGCAGCCCCGGCAGCTTTCCATTCACACGAAGCAGAGGAATGGGGGGAAGCATTCTCACAATGGCTCTGGGGGACCTGGGCCTGTGGGTTGTCACATTGAAGGTGACCAGGTTCACACCAGCTCCTGATGGCCTTCAAGCAGGTCATGTGTTCATCCATCAGATGCTTACCCCTGGGTCCAGAGGGCTGTTGACAGAGCCCCTGGAGACAATACAGAGATATACCCTTTGCCCAGGTAGTGGGTGACCAATGGTATGGCTGCCTTCTCTGACTTACTGCTAAAACAACCTGGAATATGTGCTTAGGGACCAAAAAGAAGCCTTCAGTTTCCACTTAAGAACAGTTTCACTTGTCAATAAAGCAGAAAATCGAAGTTGCAAGAAAATTCGTCCCTCTACCTCCACCCCAAACTCAATACAGCTACTTTCATTTGTGGTTCAAAAGAAAATGTATGAGAGAAAATCAAGATGATGGAGGAGTGAATGGAAGTCACACTGACTTCATCCCAGGACCAATCTGGAATTACAAATAAATTGTGGAGAAATCACCTGGAACAAACAACTGAGCAATAGCGAGAGAGAAGCCTTATAACCTTGGACAGACAGAAGAATCAGCTTTAGCACAACCTAACTGGTAAGGAGTGCAGTGGACCCTTGAGAAGGCGGGCGGGGTGCCCATCAGCGGCAGTACCAGAAAGATATTGAAATGGCCAGTAGGATCATCCTGAGAAGAGTGGGGTCTAAGCCATAAGCAGGGATCTCCAGTCTACAGCACCAGAACCCAAAAAGTACACATATGACAACCATCTGGGAAAAGCGGCAGGGTTGCTCTCTGCCAGAGACAGGCAGCTAGAGACGCAAATAGCTGTTTAAAGGGCCAACACATAAATTTTTATTTGCAGCCACTTACCCAGGTCTTTGGCAAAGGTGAGGGGTGGCTGAGATGCCTGAGAAGAGACTGGGGAAGGAAGCTTTGGGGAGACAATGGAGAGAGTAGCCAGCAGAATTCTGGTGCTGACTCTCCCCCACATGGCAGCAGCCATCTGGTCAGACAGACCACTCCCCTGAGTGGCAGCAGTGTGAGGGGACCCAATAGACCTGTCCTCATGAGGGATTCTGCCCCACCCTGTGGTGTCTAAGCCTGACTGCTGAGTGCAGAGTGACTAGATTAACATTTGAAGTAATAGCCACAGACAATAGATTCCTGGAAGTCTCGAACAGACTGCCTAAGGTCAGAGAGGTCAACATCTGACACTATCAGAGGCAGATCCAGAAAGTAAAAACAGCAGTCTCCTACCATAGAAGTTCATACTAAAAAGTCAAGAAATCAAGACAGATCAATTTAAGAAGCAGAAGCGAAAAAGAGGACTCTCAAAAATAATGGAAAGACAAAGGAACAATCCCCAGTCAAAGGGAAAGGGGGAATCCCCAGAAAGGGAACTAAATGAAAGAGAGGCAAGTAAACTATCAGATATTGAGTTCAAAACAACGGTTCTTCTAAGGAAGCTCAACGGGCTCAGTGAGCTCAGAGAGAACTACAAAAAACTGCAGGGAAACTATGAGAAACTTACTGCAAACTCTATCAGCATGAAAAAGGACATAGAAGCTGTCAATAAAAGGCAAGAGGAAATGAAGAATACAATTTCTGAACTGAAGAACACAGTAGAAGGAATGTAAAGCAGGCTAGATGAAGCAGAGGATTGAATCAGTGAGCTGGAGGACAAGGTAGAGAAAAAGCTCCCATAAAGAGCAAGAAAATGAAAAGACTCAAAAAGAATGAAGAGGCATTGAGGGAAAATGAGGTACAACCTGAAATGTGATAATATCCGTATAATAGGGATACCAGAAGGAGAAGCAGAGGAAGAACAGATAGAGAACCTGTTTGAAAAAGTAATGATGGAAAACATCCCTAATTGGAGGAGGAAAAAAGCCACGCAAGCCCAGGAAGCTCAGAGGGTCCCATTCAAGAGGAACCCAGTGAGGCCCACTCCAAGACACATCAGAATCAAAATGGCAGCTATCAAAGACAAAGAGAATCCTAAGGGAAGCAGGGAGAAAGAGACAGTAACATATAAGGGAGCCCCGGTACAGCTAGCAGCTGACTTCTCAACAGAAAAACTACACGCCAAAAGGGAATGGCAAGAAATATTCCAAACCATGAAAAGCAAAGGCCTGCAACCAAGACTAGTCTACCCAGCAAAGCTCTCAATTTAAATGGAAGGTGAAATAAGGAGTTTCCCAGACAAAAGAAGGCTAAAAGAATACACCTCCACCTAACCAGCATTGCAAGATATGCTAAAGGGATTGCTTTAAGAAGATTAAGAGTCTATGAATACCCAGTTCCTTTCACAGTCACTAATACTTGGTATTACCAATATTTTTAATCTGATTGTGACAGTGATGTGTTATGTTAATTGTCCCTTTATTATTTGTTGAAACTAAACCTGTTTTTGTATATATCTTGCCTATTTTTATCATTTTTAAAAAACTTTAAGTGACTTTTTGGTATTCTTTATCCATTTTTTGACTAAATGTTTGTAGAATTTCCCCCTCCCCCCAAAAAAAACTGTTGAGCCTTTTTTGAGGAGTTGCAATATTTTCCTATTGTATTACTTGTCCTTTAACCATATATATATATATATATATATATATATATATATATTACTGTATAGTTTTAAATGTTTAATATAATCACTATGTCAGTATTTTACTTTATAGTTCCTGGGTTTGAATATTTTACTTCAGGTCATGAAAAATATTATTTTGTATTTTCTCCTAACACTCCTGAGAATTTTCATAGTGATTTTTAACTCACCTGAATATTGTTTGTATAATGTGTGAAATAGGGCTCTATATTTGTTTTATTTCAAGTAATAGTGGTCCATGCACCTTATTTGTTGAATAAGCCTTATTTTATCCATTGATTTGAAATATCACTTTAATCATATATTCTATTGTTAGATATATACATTTGTTTCTAGAGTGCTCTTTTTATTTCATTGATATACTGGATTATTTCTGTGCTGGTGTCATGTTGTTTTAATTGCTGAGACTTTATAATGATTTTAAATTTTTAAAATATATTATAATTAACTTTGACATTTAAAAAATAAATAAAATCAATCTGCATTTAATAAAGAAAGAAAGAAAACAAATGAAAGAAAGGTAGAGAGAGATGGAACTCCTACCTTTTGTGACAACATGCGTAGAACTGGAGAATATTAAGCTAAGTGAAATAGACACACAAATACCATATGATCTCACCTATAAGTGGACTCTGTTCAACAAAATAAACTAATGAACAAAATAAACCACAGGCATCGAAACATGGAGCAGACTGAAAGTGACCAGAGGGGATGGGGAAGGAGGACAATGGTGGAATGAAGGGGAAGGGACTAGACAAAGAACATGTATGAATGGCCCATGGGCATGGACAACAGAGTGGGAATTGACTGTGGGAGTGGGGGGTGGGGGTCGGATGGGTGGAGGGGGGTAAAGGCGTAAAAATTGAGACAACTATAATAGAATAAACATGATTTATAAATTAAAAAAAATAAAAATCCTAATAAAATTTGAGGGTCTCTGAGGGATTAGCAATACACACAGAGCAAAATAACAGATTCAGTTTGGATATGTAAAGATGGATGTCTCAGGATGAGTAATAAAAAAATGGGTTTAAATTTTTAAATATTTTATAATAGATTTTGACATTGAAAAATTAAATAAAATTAATCTGCATTTAAAAAAGAAAGAAAATAGGAACTCCTACCTTTTCCAACAGCATAGATGGAACTGAAGAATATTATGCTAAGTGAAATAAGCCAGTAGGTGAAAGAGAATTACCATATGATTTCACGTATAAATGGAATCTATTCAACAAAATAAACTAACGAATAAAATAAACTACAGGCATGGAAATGTGGAGCAGACTGAAAGTGACCAGAGGGGATAGGGAAGGAGGACAATGGTGGAAAGAAGGGGAAGGGACTAGACAAAGAACATGTATGAATGGCCCATGGACAAGGACAACAGAGTGGGAATTGACTGTGGGAGTGGGATGTGGGGGCGGAATGGGTGGAGGAGGGCAAAGGGGGAAAAATTGAGACAACTGTAATAGAATAAACATGATTAAAAAAATAAAATAAATAAAAATAAGAAAATGTGTGGGTCACACATCAGATTCTGAGAAAGTTTTTACTGAATGAACAAATGAATGAATATGGATATCTCTTCTAAATTATGACTTCTATTTATCCGGGTATATGCCCTGCAGGCATATAATGAAGACAGAAAATGAAGGAAGACAATAATTCCAATTTAGGTTATTTCCTGAAACAACATGTGACCTGAAGCCCTTCTTCCGTGGCTTTGCTATGGATGTGTCTGATGCTGTGTGTAGTTTTCATGGGGTATTCCAGTGCATCAGTTACCTACTGCTACACAACCAATGACTGTTTGTGTGGACTGGGAAGTGGCTTAGTTGGGTGGGGCCTTTGGTGTCCTCACAATATTGCAGTTGGTTCCCCCAGAGTGAGTGATCCATGTGACAAAGCAAGAAAAAGCTTCCATGCTTCTGTGACCAAGTGTCTTTGGTCCACTGTGTCATTTTTGCCCCATTCTATGAGTTATAAGTGAGCCCCCTTAGTCCATTTACACTCATCTGGAAGGAAATTGGGCTACACTTTTGCAGAGAGGAACATTAAAGAATTTCTAGACATACAGGGTCTGGCACCTGTATAACAACCATTTTTTATTACAAAATCTTTTATTACAAAATCATAAGCATGTAATTCTGTAACATAACATTATCACACTCAAGCATACCATATGACATTTTAGGTAAAATGTTCAAATCAAAACAATAAATTATTACACCTGTATTATTACCTGACCAACCACACTCAAGCAGGTGTTACTTCTGCCAGACCCTGTATTTTTAAAACAGTACAGCCAGTCATAATCATAATAAAAGAATCTTATCATTTCCCAGCAAGAGTATCATATTTCAAATGCTGCTTCTCTGATGTTAGGAGCTATGTATCTTTCTTTACTGTATTTGCCATAATATAATTCTACTGTGGAAATTACCACTGTAATGCATATATTAATTTCCTTTTACAAAGTTAAAGTCAATAGCCCTCCCCCCAAAAGAAGAAAATGTATTTAAAAACTAATTTTTCTTTAAACTTCATGCAAAATAGATTAGTCATCAATGGTTATAAACCTGAAAATTATTCAGAAATCCTTCAAATATTTCTTCTTAGAACTCTAATACCTGGAATCAGGAGAAAATTTAGGAACTTCCCTGATTCTTTAAACAAAACATAGTGTAACTTTTCTGGGTCAAGCCCTGATCTTGCTTCTGGTCTCTACATGCCAGCACAGTTGGGCATCTCTTACTGAAAGATTGCTTTGGTTTCTACCATCTTTTTTTAAACATACATGTAATTGACATGTAACATTGTATTCATTTCAGGTTTAGACCATGATGACCTACTATCTTCTTTATACTTGTCTTTTTATCAGATTTTCCTAAAATGAGTTGATATGCTTTCATAATTTTTAAAAAGGCTATTTTCAATTTTGAAAATCAACTTCAAACAAAAGAGAAATTCATTTTGAGGTCACAGTTAACAATAGAAAAACACAAATACCACATACTCTTTAATTTTTTTTAAAAAAGTTTTAATGGCTTCATTGACTTTGTACATGCTAATTCTGCTTCAATAAAAAGTTTACCAAACAAAAGCAGAGGTCACGAACTGAAGGCTCATGGGCCAAGTCTGCTCTTAGAGAGTTTCCTTCGGCCCTGCGGAATTATCACTGAAAGCAGTTCTGGCTGCCTGCTGCTATGAAAGCCAATACTTGAGAGGCAGGTGCTGATGTAAAGGAAAGTGGTTTATTTTCAGGTGCTGGCCACCTGGAAGATGGGGAACTCATGTCTCAAGGCCCATCTCCACCTCTCAGTAGAGGCAGAGGTTTTTATAAGGAGGGAGCAGGGATCAGAGCAAAGATATCAAGGGAGGGGGCTGAAAAGTTTTCTATGTGCAGATGAGCACAGCCCATTCTTATAAGGCAATTAATGGCCCTGTATGAGTCATCCTGTTTTTAGTTATCCTGGATTCACATCATCCTGACTGTGGCTGAAGCCAGGTAAATCTCACAGAGCTTGGATGCCTGAAGGTAAGAGTCTGTATCTTCTGAAGTTAGTTCCTAGGATTCTTACACAGACATGCTTTTCATCTACAAGCTACATATTAGTCAGTCAGCACTTACAGAAACAATGTCAAAAGAATGGTGGGGTGGGCTACAATTTCCCACTATTAGAATTTTCCATAGTTACAGAATGAATTGTCAATATTAATGTTTGGGGACTTGGGCAAGGGAGTGGCCACACTGCACTCTTACTGCAATGTGCAGGGCAAGGGAGGGATCTCCTGTGCATCCCTGTCTGACAGTCCTGCTCTATCCCTCCAGGTACCCCATGTGAACAGAAAGGAGCAGCATAGCAGACTTGACAGGCTCAGGGGGTTACTCGGCAGCTTGACAAGCCCAGTGACCCAGAGTGACCACAAAGGATGGTCTGTTCATAAATTCCTGACTGGGCAGGTCATTGTGAACAGTCACGTCCCAGTCCTATAGCTTCCCTAGTGAAAGGTCAATCTTTGCCTTAAGCAAGTCCTAGCCACTGTTCTTCTGCATCTGGGGTAACATACCTTTCAAAGGTCAGAGTAATTTTCTTTTCCAGGCCTGGAGAAGGCACAACCGCAGTCACCAGTGCAGGAGATTGCAGAGGCCCTCGTTGTTATCTTGCTGCTCACATACCATCTCTGTGTGCCTAAATGTTAACTCTCCTGCACCCACCAAAGTAAAAGTATGTATATCTCCATTTTGCCTTTTTATTTTCAATTCTCACCCAAGGACATGCTTATTGATTTTAGAGAGAGGGGAAGGAAGGGATACAGAGAGGGAGAGAAACATCCATCAGTTGCCCCTTATATGCTCCCTGACCAGGGACTGAACCTGCAACCCAGGCATGTGCCCTGGCCGGGAATTGAACCCATGACCCTTTGGTTTATAGGACATTGCCTGATCAGCTGAGCCGTAATGGCTAGGGCTCCATTTTGCTATTTATTTAATCCTAGAGAATTGCCTGTTTGCTTTCTCTCACCTTCTTAATCTACTGCTGGTGGATTTCATGTACCTTCCTTATGTTTTCTCCTTTGGTTCTAATGTATAAAATAAGCAGCAGAACTGCCATGCTCTAGAGCATTTTCTCAGTCCGTTGAGATCTTTCTTCTGGGCATGTCCTCAAAATTTTGGCTCAAATAAACTCTTATAAAATTTTTCTATGGGTTTGGACGATTTTTCGTGAATTAGCATCAAAATGTCTTATTGCCCTGAAGCCCTGCTTCAGTTAATCACAGGGAGGGAGATTGTGCTTCTTGTTAGGACCCTGATGGCAGCCTTCATGGGAGGTCAGGGTCACTCTTCCCTGCAGATGGTACCAGTGCCAGCAGTGATGCTCCTTGAAGGGCTTTACTCCAGCAGCTGTAGCTCTCGGGACACTTGGCCACCTACATGGGCTTGTAGTTTGATGTCCTTTCTACAAAGCAACCCCAGGCTTTCTGGTGAAATGTTCACACCTTGAGACTACATTCCAGGATCTACAGTTGGCTTCTCACTCAGCTCTGATCTCCCCTCTCCCCTGGAAAGCCCAGAGCAGCCTTTTTATAGATATTTTATAACCTTCAACTTATTTTCAAAGTGGTGAGGCTTGGGAGTGACACTGGCCATGGTGGTAGTAGGTTTAGATCAGTGTCTTGATGGGGCTGCATCAGGTGCCAGTTTATCATTGTAGTCTTTGCCATCTTACAGATTTTCTGGTATTTTTTTATAAGAAAAAAATATTGGTAACTGAAAATGAGAGCTTGGGTAACCTGAGACTTGGCACAATTCGTACTGGTACAGTGACATTCTCTGTTCTTTATATATAAAAAGGCAGGGCATAGTCCCAGGGCTAGCACTGGACCAGACCCAACTTTTAAGGAGGTCTTCTTTGTTGTCTTAACAGAGGCCCAGAAATATAGGAAGCCATGATTAT
Source organism: Pteronotus mesoamericanus (assembly GCF_021234165.1). Classification (NCBI taxonomy): domain Eukaryota; kingdom Metazoa; phylum Chordata; class Mammalia; order Chiroptera; family Mormoopidae; genus Pteronotus; species Pteronotus mesoamericanus. The sequence goes on from NW_026555171.1 coordinate 17,788, forward strand.
ATTTCTGTAACTTATAGGGAAATGAATGGATGCTGTGATAAAAAAATAATATCAAGTTAATTGTGGGTAAAAATAAAAATTAATAAGTGAATATTTTAGAAAATGTGTTAAGAATGGCATATAAGCAAATATATATTTAGTGAGAAATGTAAATCCAGTGGATCTCAAAAATTTTAATTCTATGATCCACCTTAGGCTTTATACTGAGAATCTGTGCTCTTTGTCATACATAGCTCCTCCTCCCCCTCCCAAAAAATACATAATCATGCACATGAGATTAAAGTAAATTCTAAGAAGTAGATTATTAACTAAATTATTTTTTCTGTTTAGTGAAGTGACCTGCAGAATCACAACATTTATTTGTTTTTCAGTGGAAAACATGCATTCTATAGTAATAGTGTTAACTTGTAAAAGTCCAATTCTGAGCATTGTTGGAATAGTTAAATTTAAAGACATATGGATGTTGGTTTTCCTCTGTTCATTTATTATGGCAAATATATCTGCTCTCCCTCATATATATTTAATATTAGAAATAAAATCATATCTTGAATTCTCACTCTTTAAAACTTTTTTTTACAGAATTTAAGTAAATGAAAGCAAGAAATGGTACTAGTAATAATGTCATTGAAATAAAAACTGAGTCATTTATTACCTTAAAAATTTCAAGATTTATATTAAAAGCATCATTGTCTTCATTCATATCAATTTGTTTCCCATCTTGGTAAGTGGGAAGATAAAAGCGTTCCTGTT
>NW_026555171.1:18560-44187 GCF_021234165.1 Pteronotus mesoamericanus
AACAAACAACAGGTGATGGTGAGGCTGTGGAGAAAAGGGAACACTAGTCCACTGTTGGTGGGAATGCAGACTGGTGCAGCCATTGTGGAAAGCAGTGTGGAATTTCCTCAAAAAGCTGAAAATGGAACTGCCTTTTGATCCAGTGATTCCCCTGCTGGGACTATACCCTAAGAATCCCAAAACGCCAATTCAAAAGAACCTGTGCACCCCAATGTTCATAGCAGCACAATTTACAATAGCCAAGTGTTGGAAGCAACCTAAATGCCCATCAGTAGATGATTGGATCAAAAAACTATGGTACATTTACACAATGGAATACTATGCAGCAGAAAGAAAAAAAGAACTATTAAACTTCGTAACAGCATGGATGGAACTAGAGAGCATTATTCTAAGTGAAATAAGCCAGGGGGCAAAAGACAAATACCATATGATCTCACCTAGAAGCGGAACCTAACCAACAAAACAAAGATGTAAGGATAATAAGACCAGCAACATTGAAAGAGAAAAGAAACCAACGGAGACAAGAAGGAAGGGGAGGGTGGATGGGGGAAAGGAAGGGAAGGGGCAAGTCAAGGAACATATAGCAAGGCCTCATGGACAAAACCAAAGGGGAAGAGTTGAGGGTGGGAGGGACAGAGGGAGAGGGCAAGGGAAAGTGGTGGGGGGAAGGCCGAGACAAATGTATTTGAAAAAATTAGTTAATTTTAAAAAATTAAAATAATAAAATAAAATAAATTAATGATAGTTTAAGGAGCCTCTGAGACAACAGAAGCATAGCAACATTAGCATCATAGGGTACCAAAAAGAAAAGAGGAAGAACAAAAGATTGGAAACCTATTTCAAAAAATAATGAAAGAAAAATTCCTTAATTTGGTGAAGGAAAGAGATATACAAGTCCCAGAGGCCAGAGAGTACCAAACAAGATGGCTGTTAAGAGGCCCACACAAAAACACATCATAATCAAAATGCCAAAGCTTAAAGATAAAGAGAGAATCTTAAAAGCAGCAAGAGAAAAGAAGTTAGTTACCTATGAGGGAGTTCCCAAAAGACTGTCAGCTGATTTCTCAAAAGAAACTTTGCAGGTCAGAAGGGGCTGGCAAGAAATATTCAAAGTGATGAAAAGCAAGGACCTACAACAAAGATTACTCTATCCAGCAAAGCTATCATTTAGAATCAAAGGGCAGATGAAGAGCTTCCTAGACAGGAAAAAACTAGCAGAGTTCATCACCAAACCATTATTATATGAAATGTTAATGGGACTTATTTAAGAAAAAGAATGTCAAAACTATGAACAATAAAATGGCAATAAATACATAGCTATCAACAATGGAATCTAAAAAAACAAGCTAAGTACACAAACAGAATAGAAACAGAATCATAGATATGAAGAACACTGGGATCGTGACCAGTTGCAGGGGTGTCAGGGAGAAAAGGTAAAGGGATTATGAAGTACAAATTGGTAGTTACAGAATAGGTGGGTGTTGTTAAGAGCAAATATTAAGAAAGGAGTTGCCAAAGAACTTATATGCATGACCCATGGATATGAACAAAAGGATGGGGATCACCGGATGGAGTTGGGGGTGTTGGGTGGAAGAGGGCAAAGGGGGAAAAGTTGGGACAACTGTCATATAATAATCGATAAAAAATTTTTAAAATAAAAGCTGTAGAAAAAAGAAAGGAAATACAGAGTAGACACAGCAAATCAACACTTGGGTAAAGGGAATGTCAGTCTCTCCTACACTTCAACCAATACAGAGGAGCTGGGTAAGCAAATACACACATATATTTCTTAAAATGGCTCTGGAAGGGATTTATTCCAACAGTCTCACACAGAGACTCTCACTGGCTTCAGAGTGTAGTTATTCCACATTCAAAAATCATTTAGTATTGATTTTTATTTTCTACAGACTTTTCTGGAGCCTTATTCTGGTGAAAGAGATATCTATCATGTTTTGAGAGAAACTTCACCAAATTTAAATAACATAAGGAGGTAACAGACTCCAGAAGGGAGTAGGGACTGACCATCAGTGGGCAAGAACCTCCAGGTTCCAGTTGGTGCTGCATTTGCCCAGACAGTCCATATTGTTATCAAGTGTGGAGATCAATTCAGTCCCCAGTGGTCTGACTTCACAACAGTTTCTCCAGCATTCTGGAGCCTGGCTTCCCTCACATATCCTTATCTCAGTGGTTTGCGGGGAGGGGTTCTTCTGGGGGCATGCTTTCCTAAATTCCACTTATTTGTGCTGTTTTTTCCCCAGTGTTTCTCAGAAGGTGTTATAAAAACCTGATAATTTGAACAGTTCATTTTGACTGACACTCATTTGGTCCTTGGATTTCAGAATCCCATGAGAATAGCTGGGTTTTGAAGTCAGGCCTGGTTTCAAGCTGGATGACTTTGAACAAATTATTTAATCTTTGAAGTTTCTATTTTTTTTTACACAGAATATGAATGATACCTATTTTTGTAGGGTTGGAAGGATTATTTTAAAATAAATATGTAGAGCACTGATTTGACCAAGGACTCATTTGACAAACTGGCAAACCTGTCAAAGGCTTTCTGTTGAAAATTAAGTACTAGGCATCAATGTGTACTCCAGACTTTTCAAACATAGCCTATAAAAATGTCAGAAGATACATGGGTGATACTATGTTCAAAGGCTTTTAGAAGGAAACAAGAAGTGGGGAGATCTTAAAAATTAGCCTTATATGAAAAGAAAAATAGAGAACCCAGTAATTCACCACCGACACTGTTTCAGATACAGATTATAGACACCAGGTTATAGAGCTTGGACAATAAACAAAGAATTGGACATGATAACACGAGAACATATCTTGGTCAACATTTGAGAAGGAATTTGTTGACCAAGATATACAGATATGAGTATGCATTGTTCAAAAGAGGTCTGATCAGGGTGGGGAAGCAGCACTAGGGCAGGAAGAACCCATGTGGAGCTTCGCAGGCCTGAGAGCTGATGTGGGTGAGGAGTAGCTGAATTGTGACAGATAACAGAGACAAAAATGTCATGGCATACTACTGCATGTTTCCTCAGATTCAGGCATCCGTTTCTGAATTACCTGAGCAAAGCCCTGAGACAGGTGTTGTAATGATGAAGTGTCTTATTTGCTGAGAGAACAATTTACCCTTGATTTGCTGATTATGCCACCCCATAGGTTAACAGAAGTAATGGAACTGCTGTACCTGTGTTAATTTGCACTCAGAGAGAATGAATGATTCCAGTGGAAATGTTAGGAGTCTGCAGAGAAAACAGTTGTGACCTCCCAGATCTTCATGATGACACAACTGATGAAGGTCTACCCTGGCGATTGCTTTCCCAAGTTCTTTCTTCCTTGCTGTCTGAGCTCTGATTTTCTTGGACGGAAGGGGACAGTTTGCCCTGCCCCACATGGCTCAGGGAAGTGTGGCTTTATCCCAGCCCCAGGGCCCAAGCCCATAGCCTTTGGTGTGGTTGGTTTAGGAGTGGGCCTGGGGCCCAATCCTGGCCAAGTAGACTTGAGGGGAGCTCCCTTGTGGAGGCTCTGGGGGAAAGTTCTCACTCCCAAAAAGCTTCAAAGAGACTTTGTGTTCTCCTCTGGACATTGTCTTGTCTGGAAGTGATGATCAAAACTGCCACACCCACCTCAGGACCCTGCTGGAGCTAGCGTGAAGGCAGAGCAGAGACACTGAAGGTGCAGAGTAAAAAGATGGAAAATACCTGGCCCCTGAGGACTCATGAGGCTACTGCTTCTGCCCAGCATGAACCCCCCTGCTCTAGACTTCTTGATAGGCAATCTCGTGTATTCCTTAAAGTTTTTCCTACTTCCACTCAAAAGCATGCCTAATGATACACAGAAGGGAGGGTTATACTTCAACACAGACTTCAGACTTTATGAAATTAGCTTACAAAAGGATGAGGAAGATGATTCTGTATACATATCTCCCCAAAATAAATCTCTGACTGTATGATGACAAATTATCCTGGTGATGAAGGAAAAAAGCACTTAAAGAGACCATTGTGGCTACAAGTCAGCTCTCCAATCTCATAATTTTAAAAGGCATGAGCAGAAAATAAGAGTTGGGATCGACAAGTCAGGGATGAATAGCAAATGTCAAAACAACTCTGAGAATAATGTTAGGAAGGCTTCAAATGAGTTGCAATTGACAGAAAATAAGAAAAAGTACGTGTTTGTTGTGTTCAAAACAGAAGAGCAGTGCTGGGCTACACTGCTAGTTGTCCACCCCACTGTGCATGGGAATCCCCAGGGCCCTTTAACATTTTATTTCCCAGTATTGACACCTGGGCCTCTTCCATCAGCTGGAGTAAAGCTGAGCACTTGTGGCTTGGAGAAGTTGCCTTGGTTTTTGCAGATGACCAGAAACAGAACCATGTAAATACCAAGAATCTGGAATACAGTGGGGGATACATGTAGATAAATTGGTGTTGGACACCAAGCAAGATGATGGAGACAGGAACAGGGTGCCATCTACCATGGGGTCAGGTCTCCAGACCCAGAAATCTTACACTTTGGGGTTCTAAGAGAACTCATGTGCCCTCCGAGCAGTATTGTCTTGCCTGCCTCCCAGGGCCATTGTCAGGAGAGAAGGAGGAGCCCAGACCCTCACCTCCTTACGACCCACAGAGCGCACCACCACCAGCTGCTCTGAGACCACAGAAGGCCCACACAACCAGGTCCCTGCTTGGTGTCCTCACCATGACCCACAATGTGGCCCTAGGGAGTCCCTTTCTGTCCCATTTTCTACCACTCACCCCCCCCCCCAACACCAGGAACTCAGGGCCCAGCAGAAACCTACCATTTGGGCTCAACCTCTTCTCTGGGAGTCCCTTTCATTCTCTTGCCCTGACCCCAACTCTCCTCCAAGGGCACTCCCATCCCTGCAGTCCTGGGGGTGTCATGTTCTCACGGTCTATCATCTACTGAATGCTTACTTGGTGACAAACACTGTTTTAGGGTCATGACATAAGCCTGTTTACAGGTGATAAAACAGGCCCAGAGAAGTACAGCATATTTTCGAACAGAGTTTGTTTTCTCAGGCAGAGGCCGTTCTTGAAAATACTTATTGTAGAACATCTCATGATTATGTAAAAGTATGAAGAAACAGAAACTAATTCCTCCTCCAGTATTAGCTATTAATATCTTGGTGAATGTTTTTCTAGTCCTCTTTATTAACACCTATACATTAAAATAAAAAGTGCACTATATACTGTTTATATACTGTTTTTCATCCTTAACATATCAGAAGCATATCCCCACTATTGTCTTCTTTAACAACACACTTGTTTACAGCTGTATAATAATTTCACTGGCATATCATTTTCATCTGTGCATTGAATAAAAGTTTAATGTTAAAGCTACAGTGCAACAGCACTACCTCCTCACTAGAATGGCTGAGATGAAAGGATTGACAGCATCAAGGGTTAGCAAGGATGTGAAGCAACCAAAAAGCTCGTATATTCCTAGTGAGAATGTCATTGAGAACAACTGTTTTATAAAACTATTTTGTAGTATCAACCAAATATGTGTCTATTGTATGACCCAAACATTTTTCTCCTGGATAAATATCCAACAGAAAAAAACTGTGTCTGTCTATAAGAGACATGTATATCTTCACAGCCACTTTATTAGCAAACAACAAACAAACCCAATGTTCAAAAACAGTAAAGTAGACTTTAAAATTGTGCAACAATGATATTAAGGGAAGAAGCCAGACGTAAATGAATACATACTGTATGAACTTATTTATATCAAGTTCACAAACAGGCAAAACTAGTCTGTCATGACAGTGTCAGAATGACGGTCACCTTTGGTGGGGAGGAGTGCTTTTGACAAGGGCTGCCATTGACTAGAGGGGCCTTCTCGGGCGCTGGAAATATTCTACGTATCTAATTGCATGGGGGTTACATGGGAATATACATATGCATGTAAAAATTAATAAAGCTGTACACTTCAGATTTGCGTATATTATTGTATGTAGTTTTTGGATACAATTTAGTCTCAAGAAAAACAAAGGAAAAACAAAAAAATATTTAGTGTACCAGGAAATATGTCACCTACTAGAGATATAATGGCAGTAGCCCAGGCCACTTCTGAGTCACTGTATTCCACTCATTTGCTTAATTTTGGACATTTAGGCTATTTCAAATATTTCTACATGTAAATTAGTAAAAAATTATTAAGAAAATGTCAAATGCTTGAGTATATAAAGAATGTAAACTTTAAAAATTTTACCAACATTGTCATTGAAAATTTCCAAACCTACAAAAAATACTGCAAAAATAGTATAATGAAAACTCATGTATCCTTCCTTCATCTATATATTTGTCATATGTTAATATTTTGTCTATATGTAGAGAGGCATAGATACACATAATATAAAGATATAGAGATTTAGGGGGTGGAGAGTGAAAGCTGAATCCTTTAAAAGTGCAACTCTCATGTCTCTTTATCCCTAAATTCTATGGCAGGCATATATTTCTTAAGAAATATTCAGGGAATTCAATTTATGCTCAGGAAATTTAACACTCATTCAAAATATATTACAATATCTAAAATACAGCCAATTTTGATGTTTATGCAATTGTTCTAATAATGCCCTTTCAGCTGTTCCCTTTTCCCCCAATCTAGGATTCAGTGGAGTTTCAAGGACTTCATTAAATGCCATGTCACTTTAGTCTGCTTTCACCTAGGGCATGGAATCCCTGGTGTTTTTGTCCTTCCAGACACCGCAATTTTTGAAGGGTCCAGGCTACTTGTTGTGCAACCTCTTGAGAAACTGTGAGTCTTTTTACTCCTATGTCCCTGTCCTGCTTGTTCCTGAGGGACTGTTCCTCCACTCCTAGCTCTGATGCCCATGTCATCAGACAAGAGTGTCTGTGAGTCTTTTTCCTGTCTTCATCCACTGACCACAGGCTGAACTCATTTGACTGACTTCATTCCTTCCATTTCAGGCCCTGGTTCATTGTCACTCATTCTCTTCAACCCTCCTGCTTTTAAATTCATGTTGGTTTTAAAATCCACACAGAGGACCCTGCCTACTTTATCTTGCTCTCTGCTGCCTCAACCACTCACTCCCATTTTCATGCTCTAGGTCTTTTCATGGCCCATAAGAGCAAACCCACCCTGATCTCATGGTCAAGCTCCTACTCTATAATTCACTCTACCTACCACCTGACACCACAGCACTTTACCCATGCCTGGATCTGCAGTGTCTTCATCTACAGCCTCTTCACTGTGCTTTACCCCTCATGCATTTACTGCCCTCTCCAAACAGCAAAATGCATCAAGCCTTCCTCAAAATCTTTCTTTTAATATACACACCTTCAACCCCCTATCCCTCTCATGCTCTGATTGCCAAAACTCCAAGTCTGGTGTCAAATCCAGCTCTTTATATGCCCTGCATTTGCATCTGGGGATCCAATCAGGACTGGAGGAAAACACAAACTATTCTGACTGGTTGTCTTAGTCCTTTCAAGCTGCCATAACCAAATACCATACGTGGTTTATAAACAATAGAAATTTCTTTCTCATAGTTCTGGAAGCTGGGAGTCCCAGATCAGGGAGCCAGTCTGACTGGGTTCTGGTGAGGACCTGTTGCTGGTTCACAGAGAACCATCTTCTTGTTATGTCCTCACATGAAAGAAGGGTCTGGGAGTTTTGCATTCTCTACCCTCATGATCTACTTGCCTCCTAAAGTTTCCTTCTCCAAATACCATCGCATTGCTGATTTAATGTATGAATTTGTGGAAAACCCAAAGCTTTAGTACATAGCAGTGGTTTAACTTTAAATGCATGGCTACTAATCTCGAGAGTGCTCAATGCTGCCCAGCAGCTAGATAACCTTCACCTAGTCCACCTACTCTGAAGCTTACCTGGAGACACTTGACCACTTCCTTTCCCTACCTTTCAACACTTCTCTGCAATCCTTGCCTTCTATCTCACTGAGTAAATTGAAGCAAACAGAAGAGAAATTCCATTGGTCTTCCTTTTTCTTGCTATGGGTACAAGCTACCAGGATCTGTAAGCAAAGCCTCTGCATCCTCTCCGGTTAGAAGCCCTTCTCTGAGGATGACCCTTCAAATGCATGTCAGATCCTGGTCCTTCTACCTGCTCAACGTCTATCAATTCTCTGCCTCATATGCATCATCAGTCTTCTCCTACCTATCAGAGCATTGCCATTACCATAAAACATATCATTTCATTCAAAAAATTAGTTAAGTTTAAATTCTTCACTTCCTTTTCTAGTTGCCAGTTATTTATTCCTTTATATCAGTTTTATTGAGGTAAAATTTATATACAATGAAATGTTCCTATTTTAAGTGTAGACTTCAGTGTCTAACAAATGTCTAAGCAGCAGTTGGAGTGCCAGAGGGATATTCAGTGGCTGGAGGGTTCCCCCTGAGAAGTGTGGGGTCTAAACCCCAAGCTGGGCTCCCCAACCTACAGCACAAGAACTGGAAAGGAACCCAGATAACACCTAGCTGTGAAAAGCAACAGAGGTTCTGTCAGCCAGGGAGAGACATCTAGAGGCACAGAGAGCCTTTTAGAGGGCCAAAACACAAAATTTCATTTTTAGCCACTTACCCTGGGTTTCAGCAAAAGGAGGGCAGAGTGGATTAGAGACGCTTGTGGAGAGTCTGGGGTTGGTGGCTCTAGTGAGAGAACTGAGGCAACAGCTGCCAGGATCCATGTGCTGAGTCACTCCCCATACTGCAGGAGCCATCCCTCTTAGACAGAGCACTCCTCTAGGAATGGTATCAGCCTGAGGAGAAGCAATAGCCCTACCTGCAGGAATCACCATATTTTGCCATGTATAATGCACACCAATGTTTTGGCCAAAATTTCAGGAAAAAAATCTTTTGTTTTAATTTTTTAATTCAATTTTTTATTTATATATAGAAACAACACTGACTATCCTATTCCAGGGTATTATTTTGCACATGGATATTGTTATTGCTTTCTAGAGTTACAATTTTAATGCATAAGTATAAATAAAAAATTAAAAACATTTATATAGATACAGAATTAGTACTACTCATGTACAATGTGCATCCTCATTCTTCCCTAAAAAATATGGGGAAAAAAGTGTGCACTATACACAGCAAAATATGGTACACTGCCCCATCCTGTGGTGCTTAAGCCTAACTGCTGATTACAGCTTGATTATATTAACAACTGATCAGTTTAACAACTGATTAGTTTAACATCTAAGGTGGAAAATACAAAGAAGCAGCCAAAATGGGAAGACAAAGAAATAGACCACAAATGAAAGAACAAGAGAACTGTTCTTTCATTTCATTCAGAAGAACTAGATGAAATGGAAGTAAGCTATTTATCAGATAGATAGTTTAGAGTAATTATGATGAAGATACTCAATAGTATTAAAAAAGACAGAAATCATAAAAAAAGGATCAGTTAGAAATAAAAAATGCAATATCTGAGATAAATTAAACACTGGAAGGAACAAACAATGGGTTAGATGAAGCATAGGATCAAATCAGTGTTTTGGAAGACAAAGTAGAAATAAACAAGCAAAGCAGCAAAAAGAAAAAAGAATATAAAAAATGAGCAGAGCTTAAGAAACATTTTGGACAACTTGAAGTGTAACAATATCCACATCATGGATATACCAGAAAGAGAAGAGAGCAAAGAAGAGATTGAGAACCTATTTGAAGAAATAAGAACTGAAATCTCCCCTAAACTGGTAAGTTGTACCAGTCTAGGAAGCAAAGGGAGTCCCAAATAAGCTGGACCCAAAGAGGCTTACACCAAGGCACATCATAATTGAAATGACAAGGCATAAAAAGAAGGAGAGAATCCTAACAGCCACAAGAGAAAAAGCAGGTAGTTATCTACAAGGTAGCAACAATTAGATTATCAACTGATCATTCATTAGAAGCATTTCAGTCCAGAAGGGAGTGGAGTGAAATATTAAAGGTGATGAAAAGCAAGGACATACGACCAAGGCTCTTTACCCAGCAAGGCTATCATTTAAAATTGAAGGATAAATAAGGAGCTTCCTACACAAGAAAAAGCTAAAGGAATTTGTTAACACCAAACCAGTACTGCAACAAATGTTAAAGGGCTTGCTTCGAGAAAAATAAGAAAAAAAAAAAGAAAAAGGAAAAAAATATAGGAAAACAGTCCTATAAAATGGCACTTTGTATGTATCTATCAATAATCACTGTAAATGTTAACGGCTTAAATGCTCCAATCAAAAGACAGAGAAGCTGAATGGATAAGAAAACAAGACCCATATATATGCTGCCTCCAAGAGACCCATCTCAGTCAAAAGATACACACAGACTAAAAGTAAAGGGTTGGAAAAAGATATTTCATGCAAATGGAAAAATAAAAAATCAGGGGTAGCAGTTCTTATATCTGACAAAAATAGACTTTAAAACCAAGGCTATAGTAAGAGACAAAGAAGGACACTACATAATGATAAAGGGAACAATCTAACAAGGGGCTATAACCCTAGAAACATTTACACACCCAACACAGGACCACCCTAAATATGTAAAGCAAATCTTGATAGACATAAAAGGAGAGATTGACATAAATGCAGTCATAGTTGGGGATTTTATTTAAAAAATTGTTTTTTAAATTTATTTAACTTTTAGAGAAAGGGAGGGAGAAAAAAAGAGGGAGAATCATCACTGTGTAGTTGTTTCTTGCACACCCCAACTGGGGACCTGGCCCACAACTGAGGAATGTGCCCTGACTGGGAACCAAACTGGTGACATTTTGGTTTGGAGGCTGGCATTCAATCCACTGAGCCATATAAGCCAGGGTGGTAGTTAGGGATTTTAACATCCCATTGACTGCAATGGATAGAACTTGCAGATATAAAATCAACAAGGAGACAGCGACCTTAAACCATACACTAGATTAAATGGGTTTAATTGATACCTTCAAAGTGCTTCACCCCAAAGCAGCAGAATATACATACTTTTCAAGTGCACATGGAACATTTTCTAAGATAAATCACATTCTAGGACACAAATAAAGTCTCAATACATTTAAGAAGATTGAAATTTGAAAAAATCAAGATGGCAGAGGAGTGAATGGAAGTCACACTGACCTCCACCCAGGACAAATCTAGAATTACAACTAAATTATGGAGAACTCACCTGGAACAAACACCTGAACAATAGCAAGACAGGAACCTTATAACCTCAGACAGACAGAAAAATCATCTTTACCACAACCTAACCAGTAAGGAGTGCAGTAGAGACTAGACAAAGTGGGCTGGTGCCCAAAGGTGATAGCACCAGGATACTGAAATGGCCAGTTGGATCCTCCTGAGAAGAGCAGGGTCTGAATCATAAGTGGGAATTTCCAGCTTACAGCACCAGGACCCAAAAAGTACACAGATAACAACCAGCTGCAGAAAGCAGTAGGGTTGCTCCCTGCCAGAGACAGGTGCCTGGGCATGCAAAGAGCCATTGAAAGGGCTAATGCATTAATTTTTATTTGCAGCTATTACCTTGGTGTTCAGCAAAGGTGGGGGCAGAGTAAGCTAGAGATGCCTGAGGAGAGACTGGGGAAGGCTTTGGGGAGAGAGTGGAGAGAGTAGCTGGCTGGGTCCCAGTGCTGACTCCTCCCCTATGTGGCAACAGCCATCTTGGTCAGGCAGACCACTCCGCTGAGCAGCAGCAGCATTAGAGGACTCAATAATCCAGCCTCCAGGAGGGACACCGCCTCACCCTGTGGTGTGTAAACCCAACTGCTGAGTGCAGAGTGACTAGATTAACAACTGAAGTAACAGCAACAGAGAGTAGATTCCTGGAAGTCTCAAACAGACTGCCTAAGGTCAGACAGGGTCAACATCTGATATCATCAGAGGCAGATCCAGAAAGTAAAAACAGTGGTCTCCATCCATAGAAGTTCACACCACAAAGTCAGGAAATCAAGACTGATCAATTCAAGAAGCAGAAGCAAAAGAGAAGAGTCTCACAAATAATGGGAAGACAAAGAAATACGCCCCACATGAAGGGAAAGAAGAAATTCTCAGAAAGAGAACTAAATAAAATAGAGGCACGTAAACTATCAGATACTGAGTTCCAAACAATGGTTCTAACGGAGCTCAATGAGCTCAGTGAGCTCAGAGAGAATTACAAAAAACTACAGGGAAACTATGAGGAACTTACTGCAAACTATAGCAGTATGAAAACGGACATAGAAACTGTCACTAAGAGACTAGAGGAAATGAAGAATACAATTTCTGAATTGAAGAACACAGTAAAAGGAATCAAAAGCAGGCTAGATGAAACTGAGGGTTGAATCAGTGACCTGGAGGAGAAGGTAGGAAAAAAACTGCCAGATAGAGCAAGAAAATGAAAATACACTCATAAGGAATGAAGAGGTCTTGAGGGAAATGCAGGACACCCGAAAAGTAATAATATCAGTATAATAGGGATACCAGAAGAGGAAGAAGGGATAGAGAACCTGTTTGAAAAAGTAATGATGGAAAACATCCCTAATTGGAGGAGAGAAAATGTCATGCAAGTCCAGGAAGCTCAGAGGGTCCCATTCAAGAGGAACCCAGTGAGGCCCACTCCAAGACACATCAGAATCAAAATGGCAGCTATCAAAGACAAAGAGAATCCTAAAGGAAGCAAGGGAGAAACAGGTAGTAACACATAAGGGAGCCCCGGTAGAGCTAGCAGCTGACTTCTCAACAGAAAAACTACACGCCAGAAGGGCATGACAAGAAATATTCCGAGTCATGAAAAGCAAAGGCCTGCAACCAAGGCTGCTCTACCCAGCAAGGCTCTCAATTCAAATGGACAGTGAAATAAGGAATTTCTCAGACAAAAGAAAGCTAAAATAATACACCTCCACCAAACCGGCATTGCAAGATATGCTAAAGGGACTGCTTTAAGAAGGTGAAGAAAAAGAATCTATGAAACCAGTTCCTTTCACAGTTGCCAATACTTGATATTGCCAATATTTTTAATACTTATTAACCTAATTGTGACAATGATGTATTACGTTAATTGTTCCTTTATTATTTGTTGAAACTAAACCTGTTTTTGTAAATATCTTGCCTATTTCTATTATTTTTAAAAAGCTTTAAATGACTTTTCGGTATTCTTTATCCATTTTTGTAGAAATTTTTCACTAAAAGAAAACTATTAAGCCATTTTTTCCCCAAAAATGGTATTGATTTTTTTCTTACTTTGTAATTGGTTTTAGTATGATACATTTCCAGCCTAATACTTTGTAGCATTCTGTATCATTAAGCTTACTTTTTCAAAAAATTAACTAATTTTTTCAAATACATTTGTCTCGGCCTTCCCCCCACCACTTTCCCTTGCCCTCTCCCTCTGTCCCTCCCACCCTCAACTCTTCCCCTTTGGTTTTGTCCATGAGGCCTTGCTATATGTTCCTTGACTTGCCCCTTCCCTTCCTTTCCCCCCATCCACCCTCCCCTTCCTTCTTGTCTCCGTTGGTTTCTTTTCTCTTTCAATGTTGCTGGTCTTATTATCCTTACATCTTTGTTTTGTTGGTTAGGTTCCGCTTCTAGGTGAGATCATATGGTATTTGTCTTTTGCCCCCTGGCTTATTTCACTTAGAATAATGCTCTCTAGTTCCATCCATGCTGTTACGAAGTTTAATAGTTCTTTTTTTCTTTCTGCTGCATAGTATTCCATTGTGTAAATGTACCATAGTTTTTTGATCCAATCATCTACTGATGGGCATTTAGGTTGCTTCCAACACTTGGCTATTGTAAATTGTGCTGCTATGAACATTGGGGTGCACAGGTTCTTTTGAATTGGCGTTTTGGGATTCTTAGGGTATAGTCCCAGCAGGGGAATCACTGGATCAAAAGGCAGTTCCATTTTCAGCTTTTTGAGGAAATTCCACACTGCTTTCCACAATGGCTGCACCAGTCTGCATTCCCACCAACAGTGGACTAGTGTTCCCTTTTCTCCACAGCCTCACCATCACCTGTTGTTTGTTGATCTGTTTACGATGGCCATTCTGACCGGTGTGAGGTGGTACCTCATGGTGGTTTTGATCTGCATTTCTCTGATGGCTAGTGATGCTGAGCATCCTTTCAAATGCCTCTGGGCCCTCCTTATCTCTTCCTTGGAAAAGCATCTGCCTAGGTCCTTTGCCCATTTTTTGATTGGATCGTTTGTCTTCTTGGAGTGGAGTCGTGTGAGTTCTTTACATATCTTGGAGATCAAACCTCTATCTGATGTATCATTGGCAAATATATTTTCCCACAGAGTTGGCTCCCTTTTCATTTTGCTGATGTTATCTTTAGCCATGCAGAAGTGTCTTATTTTGGTGAGGTCCCACTTCTTTATTCTTTCCTTTATGTCCCTTGCTTTAGGAGACATATCAGTGAAAAAATTGCTGCGTGGGATATCTGAGAGTTTCCTGCCAATGTTCTCCTCTAGGACTTTTATGGGGTTGCGACTTATATTTAAGTCTTTTATCCATCTTGAGTTTATTTCTGTGTATGGTGTCAGCTGATGATCCAATTTCAATTTTTTTGCATGTAGCCGTCCAGCTCTCCCAACACCATTTGTTGAAGAGGCTATTATTGCTCCATTTTATGCTTCTGCCCCCTTTGTCAAATATTAGTGGCTCGTATAGACCTGGGCTTATTTCTGGGCTTTCTGTTCTATTCCACTGGTCTATGGGTCTGTTCTTGTACCAGTACCAGATTGTTTTGAGTATAGTGGCTTTGTAATATAGTTTGATGTCCCATATTGTGATCCTTCCTACTTTGTTTTTCTTTCTCAAAATTGCTGTGGCTATTCGGGGTCGTTTATGGTTCCATACAAATTTTTGAAATGTCTGTTCTATTTCTGTGAAATACGTCATTGGTATCTTAATAGGGATTGCGTTGAATCTATAAATTGCTTTGGGTAGTATGGACATTTTGATGATGTTAATTCTTCCAATCCATGAGCACAGTATATGCTCCCATTTATTAGTGTCTTCCTTAATTTCTTTGTTCAATGTTGTATAGTTTTCTGTGTACAGGTCTTTTACCTCTTTGGTTAAATTTATTCTGAGGTACTTTATTTTTCTTCTTGCTATATCAAATGGTATTTTTTTTTCTGATTTCTTCTTCTTCTATTTCATTGCTGGTGTACAAAAATGCCTTTGAATTCTGAATGTTGACTTTGTATCCTGCTGTTTTGTCGAATTCACTTATTAGGTTGAGTAGTTTTTTGGTGGAATCTACAGGGTTTTCTACGTACACTATGATGTCATCTGCAAACAATGATAGCTTTACTTCCTCCTTTCCTATTTGGATGCCTTTTATTTCTTTTTCTTGTCTGACCGCTGTGGCTAGGACTTCCAATACCATGTCGAAGAGAAGTGGTGAAAGCGGACATCCTTGTCGTGTTCCCGATCTTAGTGGGAAAGCTTTTTGCCGGTTGAGTATGATGTTGGCTGTAGGTTTTTCATATATGGCCTTTATTACTTTGAGGAATGCCCCATTTATTCCCATTTTGCTGGGTGTTTTGATCATAAATGCATGCTGTACCTTATCGAATGCTTTTTCTGCATCTGTTGAGATGATCATGTGGTTTTTGTCTTTTATTTATGTGATGTATTACGTTTATTGACTTGCGTATATTGAACCATCCCTGCATCCCTGGGATGAATCCCACTCGATCGTGGTGGATAATCTTTTTAATGTATTGCTGGATGCGGTTTGCCAATATTTTGTTGAGGATTTTAGCATCTATGTTCATCAGCGAAATTGGCCTGTAGTTTTCTTTCTTTGTAGAGACTTTATCTGGTTTTGGGATCAGGGTGATGCTGGCCTCATGAAAAGAGTCTGGGAGGCTTCCCTCCTCTTGGATATTTTGGAATAGTCTGCGAAGGACATGGGTTAGCTCTTCCTTAAATGTTTTGTAAAATTCTCCGGTGAAACCGTCTGGCCCAGGGCTTTTGTGTGCCGGGAGTTTCTTGATTACTGCTTCAATTTCCCCAGCTGTTATTGGTCTGTTCAAGCTTTCTGTTTCTTCCTTCTTCAGTGTTGGAAGACTATACTTTTCTAGAAATTTGTCCATTTCATCAAGGTTTTCAAATTTCTTGGCATATAATTGTTCATAGTAGTTTCTTCAATCCTGTGTATTTCTGTGGTGTCAGTTGTTACATCTCCTCTTTCATTTCTGATATTATTTATTTGGGTCCTCTCTCTTTTTTTCTTGATGAGTCTGCTTAAAGGCTTGTCGATTTTGCTTCTTTTTTCCAAGAACCAGCTCCTGGATTGGTTGATCCTTTGAATTGTTCTTTTCGTCTCTATGTCATTCGGTTCTGCTCTGATCTTGATTATATCTTTCCTTCTACTTGCTCTGGGATTTATTTGTTGTTGTTTCTCCAGTTCTTGAAGTTGTAGGGTTAGGTCATTTATTTGAAATGTTTCTATCTTTTTAAGGTAGGCCTGTATTGCTATGAATTTCCCTCGCAGAACCGCCTTTGCTGTGTCCCATAGGTTTTGGACTGTTGTATATTCCTTTTCATTTGTTTCCAGAAACTTTTGTATTTCTTCTTTTATCTCATTATTGACCCATTCATTGTTTAATAGCGTACTCTTCAGTCTCCATGAGATTGCAGGTTTTTGAGGTTTCTCTTTGTGGTTGATTTCCAGTTTCAAGCCCTTGTGTTCCGAGAAAAAGTTTGGTATTATTTCAATTTTCCTGAATTTGCTGAGGCTTGCTTTGTGTCCTATCATGTGGTCAATCTTTGAAGGAGTTCCATGTGCATTTGAAAAGAATGTGTATTTTTCTTCTTTGGGATGTAAGGTTCTATATATGTCCATTAAGTCTATTTGATTCAGTGCGTCATTCAGCTCCACAATATCCTTATTGATGTTTTGTTTGGATGATCTGTCCATTTTTGACAGTGGGGTGTTGAAATCCCCTACTATCAGTGTGTTGCTGTCTGTATCTTTTTTGAAGTCATCCAAGGTTTTCCTTATATATTTGGGTGCTCCTGTATTGGGAGCATATAAGTTTACAATGTTTATGTCTTCTTGATAGATTCTTCCTTTAAGTATTATAAAGTGCCCCTCTGGGTCTCTTTTAATGGCCTTTGTTTTGAAATCTATTCTGTCTGATATAAATATTGCTACCCCTGCCTTTTTCTCTTGCCCATTTGCTTGGAATATTTTTTCCCATCCCATTACTTTCAACCTGTGTAGGTCTTTTGTCCTGAGGTATGTCTCCTGTAGGCAGCATATGTGTGGGTCATGTTTTCTTATCCATTCAGCTATCCTGTGTCTTTTGATTGGGCATATAGTCCATGTACATTGAGAGTTATTACTGATAGAAACCTATTCATTTTTTCTCTTTGTACCTGTTTTTCTCTTTGTCACTCTTTTCCTTCATCTTCTTAAACCAGTCCTTTTAACATATCCTGTAGTGCTGGTTTGGTAGAGATGTATTCTTTTAGCCTTCTTTTGTCTGGGAAACTCCTTATTTCCCCTTCTATTTTAATTGGGAGCCTTGCTGGGTAGAGCAGCCTTGGTTGTAGGCCCTTGCTTTTCATTACTTGGAATATTTGTTGCCATTTCCTTCTGGCTGGTAGTGTTTCTGTGGAGATGTCAGCTCATAGCCGTATTGGGGCTCCCTTGTATGTTACTCCCTTTTTCTCCCTTGCTGCCTTTTGGATTCTCTCTTTGTCTTTGATATTTGCCATTTTAATGATGATGTGTCTTGGAGTGGGCCTCCTTGGGTCCCTCTTGAATGGGGCCCTTTGTGCTTCTTGGACCCATGAGCCCTTTTTTTTCTCAAATTGGGGAAATTTTTTATCATTACTCTCTCAACGAGGTTCTCTATTCCTTGCTCCTCTTCTTCTCCTTCTGGTATCCCTATTATGCGGCTATTATTGCGTTTCAGGTTGTCCTGCATTTCCCTCAATGCCTCTTCCTTCTTCTTGAGTCTTTTTTCCATTTCTTGTTCTTTCTGTGAGCTTTTTCTACCTTATCCTTTATCTTGCTGATTCCATCCTTGGCTTCATTTGGCCTGGTTTTGATTCCTTCGGTGTTCTTCAATTCAGAAATGGTATTCTTCATATCCTCTTGTGTCTTCTTGATTGTTTCTATGTCTTTTTCCAAGTTGATATAATTTGCTATTAGATCCTGATAGTTTCTCTGCAGTTTATCATAGTTATATTTGAGCTGCCTAAGCTCATTGAGCTTCCTTAGAACATTGTTTGAATTCAATATCTGATAGTTCACTTGCCTCTATTTCATTTAGCTTTCTCTTTGGGGATTCCTCCTTTCCTGTCATTTCGGGTGAACTTCTTTTTCTTTCCATTTTTGTGAGAGTCTATTATTATTATTATTATTATTATTATTATTATTAATTTTGCTTCTGCTTCAATTGATCCGTCTAGATTTCCTGATTTTGTGGATTAAACTTCTATGGTAGTAGGCGGTAATTAATTAATTAATTAACTTTTCTTTCTGGGTCTGCCTCTGATGATGTCAGTTGTGACCCTATGTGACCTTAGGCCGTTTGTTTTAGCCTTTCCGGAATCTACTGTCTGTGTCTGTCTCCTGTGATGGTCAATCTGGTCACTCTGTCCTCATCTGTGAGGTTTAGGCACCTCAAGGCAGAGCAGTGCCACCTGGTGGTGGGACTATGGTGCCAGTATAGACTGCTGTCACTCAGGGGAGTAGTCTGCATGAGCGAGATGGGGATCGTGGACGGGGGAAGAGTCAGCACCGGGACTCCCCAATGCCTCTGCCTCTAGTCTCTCCTTGAGGGTCTCTGAGCAGCTCTGTGATCCCTTCAGCCAAAGATCCACTATTTCTGCAGGCTGCTCTGTGTGCGCAGGCACGCTGGCCTGCCCTCTCTAGCCAGCGCTGAGGCACCACCAGCCCACCTGGGCTCTGCCCGCCGTATAGGCACCTGTGGGGCTCACCCAGGCTCCAGCTCGGGTGGGCGCACCTGCCAGCCACTGGCGAGCGTACCCGGCTCTGGGCTGTTTAGGGCCATCAATTGTGTGCTTCCCGCTTTTGGCCCTTTGGGGGCATGGTCTACTTGCACAAAATGGAGACTATGGAAAGGGGAAAGAGTCAGCTCCTGGGCTCTCTGGCCACTCCTCCAGTTCTTTCCCCAATGCCTCTGTCTCCAGTCTCTCCTGGAGGGTCTCTGGGCAGCTCTGTGACCCCTTCGGCCAGGGACCTGCTATTTCTGCAGACCGTGTTGTAATTGTGGGCCAACCTGCTCGCGGGCCCTCTTCTGCCTCCTTGGTGGTGGCTTGCCTGCGCAGAATGGAGACAACGGAATGGGGAGGGAGTCAGCTCCAGGAATTCTGGCTAATCCTCTAGCTATTTCCCCAACACCTCCGTCTCCAGTCTCTCCTCAAGGGTCTCTATGCAGCTGTGTATCCCCTTTGGCCAGGGATCCTCTATTTCTTCCAGCCAGTCTGCACTCAGCCCCCAGCCCACAAGCGCACAAGCTGTGTGGGGAGCATGCAAAAAGCAGGTTTATTGATTCACTTATGCCTGAGTGAGATGGTAGCTGCAGAATGGGAGGTGAGTTGTCACCAGGGCTCCACTGGCCATCGTCTCAGTTCTCTTCACAAAATTTTCCTCAGCAATCTTTCCTTAGGCACCAGCCCACTCAGCTGCTTCCTCTACCCAGAGATCAAGGAAGGCGGCTGCCACTGCATATTTTTGCGTTGGCCCTTTAAATGTTTCTTTACATCTCCAGTCACCTGTCTCTGGCAGAGAGTTCCCTTAAGCTTTTCGGGGTTGCATTTTGTCTGTGTGTTTTCCTGGTTTCAGCTGCTATAGTCTAGAGGTCCCTGTTTATGGTTCAGACCCTGTTCTTCTCAGGGGGATCCAACCAGCCATTTCACTGTCCCTCTAGTGCTGGTGCCCGTGGGTGCCCAGCCCACCCTCTTGAGCCTCCACTGCACTTCTCACCTGTTTGGATGTGTGAAAGTTGATTCCACTGTCTGTCCGTGGCTCCAAGGCTCCTCTCCCTCTATTGTTCCACCATTTTCCAGGTGATTTCTCCACTATTTAGTCACAATTCCAGTTTGGTCTGGGGACGAGGTCAGTGTGACTCCCATTCACTCCTCCGCCATCTTTTTGAATCTCTATTAAGCCTTTTTTAGAAGTGTTGCAAATACTCTCCTATTCTATTATTTGTCCTTTAACTTTTTTTATATGTATATTACTGTATAGTCTTAAATGTTTAATATAATCACATTGACAATATTTTACTTTATAGCTTCTGAGTTTGAATATGTTACTTCAAGGTAAGAAAAATAGTATTTTGTATTTTCTCCTAAAACTCCTTAGATTCTACATATTGATTTTTAACTCACCTGAATATTTCTTGTATAATGTGTGAAATAGGGCTCTATATTTGTTTTATTTCAAGTAATGGTGGTCCATGTACCTTATTTGTTGAATAAGCCTTATTTTATCCATTGATTTGAAATATCACTTTAATCATATATTCCATTGTTGGACAGATATATACATTTATTTGTAGAATGCTCATTATATTTCATTGCTCTACTTGATTATTTCTGTGCTGGTGTCATGTTGGTTTATTTGCTGAGGCTCTCCAATGGATTTACATTTTTTAATATTTTGGAATGGAGTTTGACATTAAAAAATAAACAAAAAATATCAATCTGCATTTTAAAAAATAAAGAAAGAAAGAAGGAACTCCTACCTTTTGCGACAACATGGATGGAACTGGAGAATATTAAGCTAAGTGAAATAAGCCAGTCGGTGAAATACAAATACCGTATGATCTCACCTCTAAGTGTTATCTATTCAACAAAATAAACTAATGAACAAAATAAACCACAGGCATGGAAACATGGAGCAGACTGAAAGTGACCAGAGGGGATGGGGAAGGAGGACAATGGTGGAATGAAGGGGAAGGGACTAGACAAAGAACATGTATGAATGACCCATGGACAGGGACAACAGAGTGGGAATTGGCTGTGGGAGAGGGGTCAGTGTGGGATGGATGGAGGATGGCAAAGGGACGGGGAATTGAGACAACTGTAATAGAATAAACATGATTTAAAAATTAAAAAGAAAAGATAGCACCCAACACAGAGCTGGGAACATGAGTGGCACTTAGGGTTATTTATAGGGTACTGGTTTTCAAATTACCTAAAGCCAAATGAAAGAAAATCATAGAAACCTGGTGTGCTAAATAAACAGAAGTTAACTAAAAATAAAAAAGAAAAAAGAAGATTGAAATTATATCAAGCATCTTCTCTGACCACAATGATATAAGACTAGAAATCAATCACATGAGTAACACTGAAAAACACAAAGATGTAGAAGTTCAATAACATGTTATTAAACAATGAATTGGTCAACAATGAGAACAAGAAGGAAATCAAAAGATAACTTGATGCAAATGAAAATGAGAACATAACAGTCCACAATCTGTGGGACAGAGGAAAAGCAATCCTAAGAGGGAAATTCATAGCATTACAAGTCTACCTGCAAAAGCAAGAACAAAAACAAGAAAAAGCTGAAATAAACAATCTAACTTCACACTTAAAGAAATTTAAAATGAACAGCAAACAAAGTCCATTGTGAGTAAAAGGAAGTAAATAATATCATAGCAGAAATAAATGAAATAAGTCTAAAAAAGTGAAACAAAACATCAATGAATCAAAGAGTTGGTTCTTTGAAAAGATAAAGAAGGTTGACAAAACTTTAGGCAGACTCATCCAGAAAAATAAAAAAAGACCCAAATAAATAAAATAGAAATGAAAGAGGAGAAATAACAACTGACACCAAAGAAATACAAAGGATTTTAGGAAAATGTTATGAACAATTATATGTCAACAAACTGGACAACCTTGACAGAATGAATAAATTCCTAGAAACATACAATCTTCCAAAATAAGTTAGGAAAATCAGAGAATCTGAACAGATAGATTGCACCTAATAAAACTAAAACAGTAATCAAAATAATCCCAACAAACAAAAGACCAGGTGGCTTCACATGTCAATTTTACTAAACATTCTGAGAAGAACTAACTAACACCTCTCCTCAAACTATTTCATAAAATTCAAGAGGAGGGAGGCTTCCAAACTCATTGTACAAGGCCAGCATTATCCTAATTCCAAAACCAGATAAAGACACTACAAAGAAAAAAAATCATAGGCCAATACCACTGATGAACATAGATGATAAAATCTTCAACAAAACATTGGCAAACGGAATACAACAATGCATCGAAAAGACCATACACCATGATCAAGTAAGACTTACTCTGGTAATGCAAGGTTGGTACAACATTCACAAATCAATAAATGTGATTTACCACATAAACAAAATGAAGCATAAAAACCACATGATTATATCAATAGATTCAGGAAAAGCTCTTGATAAAAATCCAGCACCCATTTATGATCAAAACTCTCAGCAAAGTGGGAATAGAGGGAACATAGCTAAACATAATAAAGGCCATGTATGATAAACCCCCTGCCAGCCTCATACTCAAAGGGCAAAAACTACAAGCATTTCCTTTGGAATGAGAGGAAGACAGAGATGTCCGCTTTCATCTCTCCTTTTCAACATAGTACTGAAAGTCTTAGGCAGAGCAATCAGAAAAGAAGAAATAAAAGGCATCAAAATTAGAAAGGAAGAAGTAAAACTGTCTTTATTTGCAAATGACATGATACTGTACATAGAGAATTCCAAAGATTCCACCAAAAATGAAGTAGAACTGATAAATGAATTCAGCACAAGAGCAGGATACAAAATTAATACCCAGAAATCAGTTGCATTTGTATATGTCAATAATGAACTAACAGGGAAACTAAGAAAACGACCCATTCACAATTGCTTCAAAAAGGATAAAATACCTAGGAATAAACCTAAGCGAGGATGTAAAAGACCTGTAGTCAAAAAATTATAAGACACTGAAGAAAGAAATTGAAGAAAATACAAGTAAGTGGAAGCACATACCATGTTCATGGAGAGGACACATTAACATCATTAAAATGTCCATACTACCCAAAGCAATCTATAGATTTTATGCAATTCCGATCAAGAGTCCAATGACATATTTCACAATACTAGAACAAATATTTCAAAAATTTATATGGAAACACAGTAGGCCCTGCATAGCAACAGTGATCCTGAAAATGAAAGGCAAAGTTGGAGGAATCATGCTACCTAGTGTTAAACTATACTGCAAAGCCATAGTAATCAAAACAGCTTTGTCTTCACATAAAAACAGACACATAGTCAATGGAACAGAACAGAGAGCCCAGAAATCAACCCATGCCTATATAGTCAATTAATATTTGACAGAGGAAGCAAGTACATACAATGGGATTAAGGTAGTTTATTCAATAAATGGTGTTGAGAAAATTGGATAGATATATGCAGAAAAATGAAACTAGACAACCTTCTTACACCACACACAAGAATAAATTCAAAATGGTTCAAAGACTTAAATGTTAGGCCCAAAACCAGAGAAACCCTAGAAGAAAACATAGGGAGCAAAATCTCAGACATTGCTCATAGGAATTTTTTTTATCAGATGTATCTCCCTAGGCAAGGGAAACAAAAGAGAAAATAAACAAATGGGACTTCATCAAACTAAAATGTTTTTTTCACAGCAAAGGAAATTGTCAACAAAATAAAAAGACAACCCACAGAATGGGAAAATATATTTGCTGATACATCTAATGAGGGGTTAATATCCAGAATTTATAAAGTACTTACAAACCTCAACACCAAAAAAACAAAGAATGCAATTAAACAAATGGACAAAGGACCTCAATAGACACTTTTCCAAAGAGGAATTACAGATGGCCAATAGACATGAAGAGATGCTTAACATCACTAATCATCAGAGAAATGTAAGTTAAAACCACAGTCGGATACCATCTCATATCTGTCAGAATGGCTACCATCAATAAATCAACAAAGAACAAGTGCTGGCGAGGATGTGGAGAAAGGGGAACGCTTTTGCACTGTTGGTGGGAATTCAGACTGGTGCAGTCACTGTTTAAAGCAGTAGGGAGATACCTCAAAAAATTAAAAGTGGATCTGCTTTTTGAACCACAAATCTCACTTCTGTAAATATATCTGAAGGAACCCCAAACACTAACTGGAAAGAGCATAAGCACCCCTGTGTTCATTGCAGCATTATTTACAATCACCAAAATATGGAAGCAGCCCAAATGTCCATCAAAAGATGAGTGGATAAAACAACTATGGGACATTTACACAATGGAATTCGACTCAGTTATAAAAGAGAATAAAATTTTACCCTGTACAACAGTATGGATGGATCTGGAGAACATTATGTGAAGTGAAACAAGCTAGTCAGAGAAAGACAATTGACATATGATTTCACTCATATGTGGAATCTAGTGAACAAACTGAACTAACAAGCAAAACAGGGACAGACTCATAGATGGAGAATGGATGACAGCTAGTAGAGAGGACAGATTAGAGGGAGGAGGGATTGAGGAAAAAGAAAAAAGGATGCAAGGATGTGGACAACAGTGTGGTGATTGTTAGGGGGCAGAGGGTATAAGGGGACTAAATGGTAATGGATAAAATATAATAAAGATTCTATATTTTTTAAAAATATTATTTTACATTAGTTTCAGGTGTACAGCATAGTGTTTAGATAATCATGTACTTTATAAAGTTGTTCCCCCAATATTTCCTGTACCCTCTGGGCACCATAGGTAGTTATTACAATATTATTGACTGTATTCCCTAGGCTGTATACTATATCCCCGTGACAATTTGTAACTACCAATCTGTACTACATTGTTCACCCTTTTTACCCAGTTCCCTAACTCCCTTCCCTTCTGGCAACCATCAGTCTGTTCTCTGTATCTATGAGTCTGTTTCTGTTTTGTTTGTTCATTTATATTGTTCTTCAGATTCCATTTATAAGTGAAATCATGTGATATTTGTCTTTCTCTAACTCACTTATCTCACTTAGCATAATACCCTTTAGGTTAATCTGGCTGTTGTAAAATGGTAAAATTCTGTTCCTTTTCTTTATGGCCGAGTGATATTCCATTGTATATATGTACCACCACTTTTTTATCTACTCTTCTATAGATGGGCACTTGGGTTGTTCCCTAGCTTGGCTATTGTAAATAGTGTTGCAATAAACAGGGGTGCATATATTCTCTTGAATTAGTGTTTTGGTGTACTTTGGGTATATTACCAGAAGTAGAATTGCTGGGTCATAAGGCAGTCCCACTTTTAAATTTTCTGAGGAACCTCCATAATGTCTTCTGCAATGGCTACACCAGTCTGCTTTTCCACCAACAGTGCACAGGGGTTCCCTTTTCTCTATAGCCTCACCAACACTTGTTGTTTGTTGATTGATTTATTATAGACATTCTGACGGGTCTGAGGTGGTATCTCATTGTGGTTTTGATTTGCATTTCTATGATGATTAGTGAAGTTGAGCATCTTTTCATATGTCTACTGGCCATCTGTATGTCCTCTTTGGAGAAGTGTCTATTTAGGTCCTTTTCTAATTTTAAATGGGATTTTTATGATGTTGAATTGTGCAAGTTCTTTTTTCATCATTTTTTAAATTTATAAATCATGTTTATTCCATTACAGTTGTTTCAATTTTTACC